>NC_057799.1:375387370-375400650 GCF_018294505.1 Triticum aestivum | reverse complement strand
ACGAAACGAACCTCCTACGGTCGAAACGGGGGTCCTGTTCATCGGGAGGGGTGTGGCGTACCGCAAAACGGGACTCCACGGGATACTGTTCACCTCCACCGTTGACCTCCTCCAGCCTCCACGGGCTCCTGTTCATCCAGCGTCCACCACGCGCTACTCCACCGGCTACTGTTCAACCACCCCTCCACGGGCACCCCTCCACCGTCTACTGTTCATCCAGCCCTCCACACCACGGGGTCCTGTTCAACCACCCCTCCACAGGCACCCCTCCACCGTCTACTGTTCATCCAGCCCTCCACCACACCACGGGGTCCTGTTCATCCAAAGGCAACGCCACCGCTCACTGTTCATCCAAACCCCCCCGCAATGCTCACTGTTCATCCCAAAGACAGCATCGATCGGCTTCAGTTAGTAGCAGTAGCGAAGGAATCGCTCAATCGGGTTCAGTTAACAGCCATCGATCGATCGCTCGGGTTCAGTAACGCGTAGCCTGCAGTGCAATCGCTCGGGTTCAGTTAGAGCCCAACACCTCGCTCGGGTTCAGTTAGAGCCAACGCCTCGCACACACGTGCGTACGTGTACGAGAGAAACGCGCATCGCTCGGCCCCGACCTCCCACCGTAACCGGGAACTCGCCGAAATTTTCCTCACCCTCGCTTCTACCACGGTTTTTTCCGTCATGGACGGCCCAAAGAATATCATGCAGCAGCGTCTCGGGCCCGCCCAAGACGAAAAGCCCATTTTCTGTCATGATTTTTTGTCATAGAAGTAGGAGCCCACCACATCTATGATGATACCGGGTTTTGTCACAATTATCGTGATAGAAGTGTCATATGTATGACAGAAAAAATTTCGTTCGGCCCAAAATGTCACGGATGTGTCTTTTTTTGTAGTGGCACCGCGCCCCTCAATCTTGACTGTCGTCAGATATCTGTCCTTCCTGAATTTGATCTCCTCAGATCCATCGTCTCCTCTCACCAGCAGGGCCCCGTTCAATGCCTCTGCACCTCGACACGCTACCTGCTGTCCATACCCGGCACGGTAGACGCTTGGCTAACATCCCCTGAATTCGGATAACTCCAGCAGTTTGAGTTCTACCATTACCACGAAAGTTTCATACAAAGAACACACCAAGAATTCGTGCCCACACCACCGTTGTCCATCTCGTGGTTTTCCTCCTCTATCCACACCGTCACCTTCGCCTGGTGCCATCTACCAGATGATCTGGTACAAATGCTTCGACTCCCACTGCTAAAAAAACTTTCGCTTGTGGTGGTTTATCTGTCGGAGGCCTCACTGCACAACATCATCCACTCCATTTGCCCTACCCTAGAGTGCTTGCTGATTGTTTTGGGAATAGAAATCCCTATCAGTTGTCTCCAAATAAATTTGCCTCAGCTTAAAAGCATTGGAATTTGTTTTGAAGGACAGCAGCTCATCATCGAAGATGCCCCTTCACTTCAAATGTTGCTCCTTGATAATTGTTACAAACCTTCGCAAATAACTGTCGTCTCTTCGCCCAAACTGGAGACCTTGGGTCTAATTAGTGCTCCATTTGATGATCACAACAAGTTGGTGTTTGGCTCCACACTTTTTCAGGTACCGTATACTATCATCTACACATTTGTAATCATAAGCTGCATTTTTCATTTGTGCGCATAAGTTTTACATCATCTTGGAGTACACTTTGGGTACTAATATTATGTTATATGCTCAATGAAGAGTTCGTCCATGGATAGCCTATCAATGTTGCTGGATTCTGTCAAGATCTTATATATCGACATGTTTAGTTATGATCTGAACATAATTATTGGCTTGCTGCGATGCTTTCGGTCTTTGGAGAATTTATATATAAAGGTGATGATTTCATGCACATTGAAAGACCATATATATTGTACTATAATTAACTGTTCAGCTATTGCTCTTTCGACATACTCTTTTTTTAGACCTTAACTTTTTTCAAACCTTCAAGTCTACTTAGGTACCGCAACCACATGGAGAAAAACGTATAACCAATTGGTGGCATAATAAGCACCAGGATTTTCTCAGTTCTCATAACATTCGTTTGAGGACAATAATGATGGAAGGATATGCATCCAACCAGGCAAACAGAAGCTTTGTCACATTCTTCCTGTTGAATGCGAGGTTACTATTGTCCATGAGGCTTAAGTTTTACCGCAAGAGATTTCTCACGGATGGACACGTTGAACAGCAAAAAAAGAAGTTTCAGGTGGACAAATGGGCTTCTAAACGTGCTTAGCTTCTATTTACAACAAGTTGTAGTCATCCTGAAATAATTTTTTTTTGCACGGGATGTTGATTTTATGGATCAGACCGATCCATTTGTTTGTGATTGTGAAAAAGAGTGGTTGGGTTAGATGTTACTGCCATGTTCAATCTGGGTTTTGTCTAAAAATTTGATGAACAATTAATCCTTGGGCTTTTTGTACTGTTTGTAAGCTTGAGTTGCATGTTGTTGCCCTCGTACTCCCCGCCACCTGCCACTACACTGCCGCATCTTCCACGACTGTTGTTTGTTACCGTTCGAGGCCTCGCCGTCGTTCTCCGCCTTGGTTCGCTCGCTGTGCCCACCGCCGTCTGGTGTTGTCAACATGGTCAACAACCAAGAGGAATCAGGAGATGACTGTAAGTGGAGAGGCTGACAGTAGGGACCCACCAGGGTCATTGCATTACGCAAGCAGGTGCCTCGTTATTACAAGCCAAAAAAATACTTCCTCTTAATTGTTTGAAACCTAGGTCCCACGCCATTGTCAATGTAGTCAATAAACGAGAAATTACACAACGAACGGATAACACGAGGGACCCAGCAGCTCGCCCAGTTGTTTTTTAGTTTCGGAGACGGAGCTCAACTGCACGTTGTGCGGGGGCTGTGGCCCGTCTAGCCCATGCTTACGCTTTTATTTAAGGACATGACGAGCCCAATTGATATCTTTTTTCTTTCTGAAAATGGCTAGCCCAGTTCTTTTTTTGGAGAATACCAAAACCGAGGCCTACTTGCTTTTCTTAGCCCTGCTGGGCTGCAAATCTTTCAAGACGAGGAGGGATGTAAGTAGTAAGAAATGGGCTTCCCCAGAAAATGGGCTACAAGTTGTAAGAAATGGGCTGTAATTTTTTAAACCAAAGCCAACCGGCAATTACATTAAAATATCATTTTTCTGGATTTCTCTACTCTCTACTCTTATAAAAACCAAAGCCAACTGGCAATTACATTAAAATATCGTCTTTTCTCCCACAAGATAAACTACTCATACAAATGCATCTTCATGTTCCGTGCAATGCACGGGCATCTTGCTAGTTAAGATTTAAATTTCATTCATTTTTGTTGCAGAGAATTGTTTTTTGAATTTTATTTTGATATGATTTTTTAAAAATTATTTTTAACGTGACTCAAAATTTCGTGATTAAAAGAGTTAAGGCCCCACTGAAATATGCAAAATTTCATTGAATTTTTTAGTAGTGCCCAGCATATATGGTCTGTAATGCTAATAAAAAGAATATGGGCTTCAAATATCCTTAAGAATTAGCAAATGGACTGTAAATTATTGAAAATAATGGCTAATGGATTGTATGCTATTTTCCACAGATTTGGAGGCTGACTTCTCGGCCTACTAGGTTGATGATGACGATGTCCTAATTTTTTTTTTGACGCGTACGCAAGGCTTTGTCAACTTAGTCAACAGAGAGCAGTGACTGTTGGATGTCCATCCAACAGCGGCCGTGCTTCTTCAATCTCTGATCTTCCTGCTCCGGCCACCCAAACCAGCGCCGGCGGGACTACCGGCTCCCTCCTCCCGTGGCTGGCTGTGCTGCCGCCAGTCCATCCCTCTACCCACCCGCACATCCTGTTATTTTCCGGCGATGTTAGCCTCACCCCGCAGCCGACCAGTCGGCGCTCGTACTCCCCTCGGCGTGGGCATTCGCTGTTGTGGCTTCACCGGCTCCAGGTTGTTCCCTTCCTGGGCCTCGCCCTCGTCCACCGTGTTTGTGCTCTCGGCGCGGCGAGGTCAACATGGTCAACAAACAACAGCATCGGAAGAGGCTGACAGTAGGGTCCCACACAAGGAAATGCCTCCTTATTACGCGCAGAATAATGATTCCTCCACCTGACAGCTGGGACCCACCTGTCGGCGTCCTGGGAACGGTGGTCCCTAGACTTTCCTGCCTGCGGCCCACGACGTGGCTCCACCAGCGGCCCTGTATGGCCCATCTTCACCAGCAAGCACTCAAGACCCTCGCGAGGGGCCGAGCCTTGCGAGGCGGACGACGCAAGACCTCCTCGGGGGCGGCCTCACCAGGCTGGCTCGTGAGGGGCGGAGAGATCAAGGCAAGGGGCACCTTGCGAGGTTCCTGTGACGCAAGCCATGACGACCAAGGCCAGGCGGGCGCCAGCGCGCGCAGTGTCCTCGTTTCCTCTTTGATGCTGAAGAGGCGAGTGTAGGCAAGGAGTCCTGAGGCATCAGGAAAAGGTTTCCATATCGGTGCAATGAGACCAAGACCAGCAGGACGGCAGGACGGAGGTCACCGTGGAGCCCAAGACGGCGTCACCACCAGAGCCTTTGGCAGGCGAAGACCACCTTTAGTCAGGATAACTTGTACTAGTTGTCTCCCTTCAAATTTGGCCGTTGTGGGATCCCTTCCCGCCCAACATTTGGGGAGAGTACCTGGGCCTCTATAAGTAGGACTAGCCACCACAGTAGGAGGCAACGAATCTTGGGCCATTCAGATCGTCCTCGTCCACACAAGCTCATCGAGCACAAGAGAACCTCCCCTCACGAGGCTGTTCTTCCCCTGTATTAGTTCTTCCTCAGCCCAAGAGGTAATCCACCACACCACACTGGAGTACTGTATTACACCACATCGGTGGCCCGAACCAGTATAAATCTTGTGTCCCTTTGTTCTGCGAGTTCGACGCGCTGAGCCTTGAGATCGCGGTGAGGGTGTGAGCTAGAGGGAGGAGAGATCTTCGTGCATACCCCAGTGTTCGAACCTCAAGGGTTTTGCCGGAACCCGAAATCTGACATTTGGCACGCCAGGTAGGGGTGCGCCGAAGATTTCCTTTCGCCGATCCATGTTCCGTCACTCCACCGCATCCATGGCGGACGCGCGCCGAGCGCGCGCCGAGCGTCGGGCCACCCTCGCCGCCCGTGTCGCTCAGACAGCCCCTGTCGGCGGGCCTCCCCATCGTTCTCCATCACCCGCCGCCAATGCCGCCACCGGCCCAGCAGGAAACGAGCAACAAGTGTCCTCGCTGCATCCCTCTGGTGCAGCGGGATGGCCGTACCGCCACTCTGTCGCTGGCCCCAACCGGCTCATCGTCTCATGCTCGTCGCGCTCCCACCGACGTGCAGGTCGCGCTGCTCATGGCACGCGAGGTCCTACACTACCGCCCCATCGACGACCTCTACGAGGACTGGCTGGACCGCATCGCCGAGCTCGTCAGCGCCGCTGGGGGCTCTCCCGCACCGTCCCTCTCGCTGCCTCATCCTCCGCCAGCTGTGGGCGACGTGGCTCACGAAGCACCTACACCACCTCCGCACCAAGACGGCGCTCTGGCGCCAAGGCGCACGGCCCCCCGGCGTGACCCACTGCGCCGGCCGCCCGCGCGAGAAGAAGGAAGCTGCCAAGAGGTTCCCCGGCCGCAAGAGAAGGCTCCCGCGCTCCCAGCGCCACCGCGACAAGACCGCGTGCCGCCTGCGGTGGCGGTGCGCGGACATCAAGAGCAGGCTCCGCCTATGCAAAGGGCCCCGGTGGCCATAGTAGGCTGCCGCGCCTTCACTCCGGACCTGCGTAGCGTCATCTGGCCGGGCAAGATCAAGCCGGGGCTGCCTCCTCGCTACGACGGCACCCCAGACCCTACGGAGTTCTTGCAGCTCTACGAGCTGAGCATCGAGGCGGCCAACGGCGACGAGAAAGTCATGGCGAACTGGTTTCCCATGGCACTCAACGATGGAGCTCGCTCGTGGCTCCTGAACCTGCCCCCTAGCTCGATCTCCTCCTGGGATGAGATGCGTGACCGCTTCGTCGCCAACTTCCAGGGCACTCGTGACCGCCCGCCGGCCGCGGGTGACCTACGCCGCATCAAGCAGTAGCCGGGGGAGACTCTGCAAAAGTACATCCAGTGCTTCAACAGCGTTCGCCTCAAGATCCCCAAGGTAATGGATGAAGCCATCATTTCAGTGTTTTCCGATGGCGTCCGCGGCGTCAAGATGAAGGAGGAGCTCGCCATCCACGAAGAGTTGTGCATGGCTCTGGGGCTGTTTATCATGGTGACCAAGTGCGCAAGGGCTGAGGAGGGGCGCCATTCCCTCCTCGAGCTCTCTGCTATTGATACAGAGGAGAAGAAAGCCAAGGCCAAGGACATGAAGCGCAAGGGGGTAGCCGTGCTTGCGGCGGAGCCGGACACGAAGCGCGGCTGGGACCACCCCGAGTCGTCCAAGAGCAGTCGTCCGTTCTGCACCTTCCACAATGTACACAGCCACAACACCAATGACTGCCAAGAGCTCAGGGCCATTCGAGATGGACGCTTTGGTCGACGCCCCGAACGCAACGACCGGGGCTACGGTCGAGGAGGAGGACGAGGCAGAGGATGCTGGGACGATCGCGGCCCCCGCCAGGAGTGGCGCGACCGGCCTAGCGAGGACCGCTGGCAGGACCAGCCTCGTGAGGGCACCTGGAGAGATAAGCCTCGGGAGGACTGCCCTCAGGGCAACGCCGGGCTTCCCCCATTGCCACCACCGCCAAGAGGAACGACGACCACCATCAAGACGAGGGGGCTGGGGGCTTCCAGGAACCGCGCGCCATTGCATGCATCTTGGGCGGAGCTCAAGCCCCAGCATCCCAGCGCATCTTCAAGCAGTTCTCTCGCGAGGTGAATGCAGCCCTTCCCAGGCTCGAGGCCACGCACCCTATTAGGTGGTCCAAGTGCGCCATCACTTTCAGCTCGGTGGACCAGCTCAACTGCGTGGCCACTGCTAGCGCCCTCCCGATGCTCTGCTCACCCGTCATCAGCAACGTACAAGTCACCAAGACCCTCATTGATGGCAGCGCAGGGCTTAACGTCCTATCTGTCGAGACATTCGACAGCCTCCAAGTGCCATACGATCAGCTTTAGCCCACCAAGCCCTTCTCACGAGTGACTGGCGGCTCCACCACCCCAATAGGGCAAGTCCGCCTCCCTGTCACCTTCGGACAGTGTGACAACTACCGCACCGAGCTCATCGACTTCGACGTTGCCCACATCCGTTTGCCGTACAACGCCATCCTCAGGTACCCAGCCTTGGCCAAGTTCATGGCAGTGACTCACCACGGCTACAACGTCCTCAAGATGCCAGGGAGCGGCGGGATCATCACAGTCCCCTGTGAAGAAAGAGATGCGGTGTGCTACGTCGAGCGCGCCTTCCAAGCCGCGGAAATCGAAGACCCTGACAGCAAGGGTGCGTACCCTCCCGAGGCTACCCCCAAGAAGAAGAAACAACTACTCCGTACAGGGCCTCAGGGGAGCGGCACCTCTAGCGGTGACACATCGGGATTGGCGCCCGCGCCTGGGCGCCTCCCTCCCTCGCATAGGAAGGCGTGCCCTACGCCCTCCTTGGGCAGGGCTCGGGGGCTCTCTTCTGGAGGGCCTCAGACCTAGCCAACATCATGAAGGAGGTGCTCGGGCACCATGTGGAGGCGTGCCTGGTGGCACGTTTCCCTCAGGAAGACACCGGGCGAGGAGCCTCGGCACTTGGGAGTTCATCGCCAAGACCACTGAGGAGCTGCAGGATGCAAGGGCCATGCGCGGCAACCGTCGCCCACCTGGCGCGGCTCCCCATCCAGGCGAGGATGGCGGGCTGCGCGTCTGCATCGACATCCCAGGGCTCAACAGGGCCGCATCAGGAGCGCTTCTGGCCTTCGCGCGTGGGACGTTGCAAGGGCCCACCTCACAGCTATGTCCGCATGCATTCGGCATGCCTAGCATGGCGGCCGCCTTCCAGCGCAACCTGCGGAGCGTCCTGGCGACCCAGGAGGCCAGGCATCACGCGGTCTTGGTGGAGATGGAGACGGTCCTCAAGGAACCGCCTGGACCCCCAGAGCCTCCCGAGGCTCAGGGCCCCGGTGGCTCATGAGGAGCAACCCCTTCACCACGCATCTTCAGCTACCCCAACATCCCTTCGACAACGGAACCAGGTGACATTTTCCAAGTTTATTTAGCTGGGAGCGCCCCCCGGGCTGCATCATTCCCAGGCCGCGTGGGCCTGTCCCTGCGGCATGTATCCTTTTACGTCTTTAGCTTACTCTGCTGGGTGCGCCCCTCGGGCTGCATCATCCCCAGGCCGCTCGGGTCCGACCCATTGGCATGTATCGTTCTTGCATTTACCTGAGCTAGTTCTCTTTTCTTGCATAAGCTATCTATGGTTGTCACCGACTTGATTGTCACCCATCGTGACCACCCGCGTCGCTGGTCTGCCCCATGCTCATCCCGCAAAGGGAGCTACTCACGCTGGCACGATGCTTGTGCTCGGGTCCGTCCCTACAACACCGACAAATCTGAGCGGTCGAGCTCTGACTCGCGGCGTGCCCCGCGCACGTCACCTCACCAGGCCCTCAGTGCCTTCATCTTCTTGCGGAGTGACCAGCGGCAGACCGACAATCGTAGTGGCAATTTGTATCCCTCCTCGCGCTAACCTGTAGGAACCTTCTGAGGATAACAGCAGGCGGTACCACGGGCTCCCTCTTCTCCCATGCAATTCACTTGCACGTTAAAAGGGGGCTCCTGAGCATCGCGACTCAGGAGCTCTTACTGTCTCTCCAGCCCTCACCCCCTGGCCTTGACCACGGCACCGCAACCTGGCATACCAGTGGCGGCTAAGCTCGCTCGAGGGCTAGGACCTGAGGACGAGAGCACATAGAGGAGCGGGGAGAAGAGGGGGAGGCTCACACAGGCCCAACCTAGCTACACTACAGCCGTCGACGCACGAGTCTGGTGCAGCACAACGAACCAACTCTGGACTGCCAAGATAAGTTTCACGCCCGGGTTGACCAAGCGCTACAGCATAGGATTCTCACTTGTTGCAGCCTTGTTACGGCAATGTCGCCTCCCTTTCCTACCTCTCGATGGCTGCTTGCGCGCTAAAGGGGACCTCTTGAGCATCGCGCCTCAGGAGCTCTTACTGGACCTCGGGCCGCTCACCTCCTGGCCTTGACCACGACATCGCGACCTAGCATACCAGCGACGGCTGCAGCCTGCCTGGGGGTCGGGACCTGTTAGCATAGAGCACCAAGCTGCCGCGGGGTTGGAAAGGGGATACCGAGCCGAAACAAGACATGTGTTCGCAAATTTTCATAATAAGGATAATATCATCAAAAGACGTTACAGATCCTTTACACGCCCCCACGGGGTCCATCTCGATTCCTCGTAGGGAACAAAAGAAGGGAGTTTCTAGGAGCCCTATCTATACACGCCAGCACGGCCGACGCCATCATCAATAGTGGGCCACGGGAGGCCGGCGCCAATCCCATCCAGATCAGCGATGGTGGCGGCCGGACGCTGCAGCCTTGCTCCGGGCGCGGCGAGAGCTCGGGGGCACCTAGCTGTCGTCGCTCGTCTTCGGGGTCTCGTAGGGATTAGGAGAGTCGCTGGACTCCCAAGCGTCGCCGCTACTGCTGGAGGAGCTACTGGCGAAGCGAGCGGCAGGCTCGGTGATGGCTGCTGTGCCGTCCCGACGGCTCCCTTCGGGGCAACACTCTAGGCGGCGGCCTTCCTCGTCGAAGACCTTGAAGAACATGGTGGAGGCGCCGTCATACTCAAAATGGATGGCGAGGGCGCCTTCCGCACGGCAGACTCGAGCAACCTCGCCCCAGCCACGGGTCATGAAGATCTTGCTTGGGGAGACGGCCTCAACCTCCGCTCCAGTCGCTGGGGCGTCGCAGTCGGCGTGCTGCAGCCAAAGCTCGAGGGGGGCCCTCAGCGGCATCTCAGTGGAGAAGAACTGCAGAAAGCGAATCCAAGTGCGCGGAGGCATCGCCGCCCAAATCACGAGTTCGCGCGAAGAGTCCGCGGCGTGGGCTCCTGGGGCGACGGCGTGCGCCACCACAGCGCGGCGACCACGGCCACGGCGTGGGCGGAGCCGCTCGCCGCCTCTCCCTCCGGAGCCCTCGGCTTGGGCGTACAGAGGCAGCGGATACACGGGAGGTGGCCGCTCGCACCAAGGCCTCGACACCTCTGGTCGCAAGACTACGTCGCGGCGGTGGGCCAGCCTCTTCTTCGGCGGAAGCGGCCCTGGCTCATCACGGGGGGTTTTCCCTTCTCTGCGGCCGAGAACCTCCGAATCGGCGCCATGGGTGTCGCTACTAGCAATGAAGCAAGGGAGAAGAAGCGAGTGGAGCAGGAAGAGATGAGCGATGGGGGCTCCGCCCCCCTCCTCATTTATAGCGGGAGAAGGCCAACCGGAGATCCCACGATCACAGGTAATGATGATTTTTCTCTGCATGCAGCAGGGACTCATCAAGTTGGGTAGTTGCTGAGGCAGCGTGGGGAAGCGAAGACGCCCACGTCCAATCATTCACCACACGTCAACCAAGGCCGCAGGCTGTTGGGGCCCGCGGCGCTCCGCACTTGCCCCTTGGCTTCGCCTCGAAGCCAAGTCCGAGCGCGCCTTGGTCCCGGGGGCTACTGTCGGCGTCCTGGGAACGGGGGTCCAATTTAAATTAGTCTTTGGATACAAATCGCCAGAATGTATATTCTTCCTCAATATGCTATTGAGAGGAAAAGGATTTAATCCTTTATAAGAACTAAAGTTTTCATCGGAATATAAAAATACTTGCGGCCCACGGCGTGGCTCCACCAGCGGCCCTGTACAGCCCATCTTCACCAGCAAGCACTCAAGACCCTCGCAAGGGGCCGAGCCTCGCGAGGTGGACGATGCAAGACCTCCTCGGGGGTGGCCTCACCAGGCTGGCTCGCGAGGGGCGGAGAGATCAAGGCAAGGGGCACCTCGCGAGGTTCCAGTGACGCAAGCCATGACAACCAAGGCCAGGCGGGCGCCAGCACGCGCAGTGTCCTCGTTTCCTCTTTGATGCTGAAGAGGCGAGCGCAGGCAAGGAGTCCCGAGGCATTAGGCAAAGGTTTCCATATCGGTGCAACGAGACCAAGACCAGCAGGACGGCAGGACGGAGGTCACCGTGGAGCCCAAGATGGCGTCACCACCGGAGCCTTTGGCGGGTGAAGACCACCTTTAGTCAGGATAACTTGTACTAGTTGTCTCCCTTCAAATTTGTCCATTGTGGGATCCCTTCCCGCCCATCATTTGGGGAGAGGACCAGGGCCTCTATAAATAGGACTAGCCACCACAGTAGGAGGCAATGAATCTTGGGCCATTCAGATCGTCCTCATCCACACAAGCTCACCGAGCACAAGAGAACCTCCCCTCAGGAGGTTGTTCTTCCCCTGTATTAGTTCTTCCTCAGCCCAAGAGGCAATCCACCACACCACACTGGAGTAGGGTATTACACCACATCGGTGGCCCGAACCAGTATAAATCCTGTGTCCGTTTGTTCTACGAGTTCGACGCGCTGAGCCTTGAGATCGCGGTGAGGTGTGAGCTAGAGGGAGGAGAGATCTTCGTGTGCACCCCAGTGTTCAAACCTCAAGGGTTTTGCTGGAACCCGAAATCCGACACCACCGGAAGGGCCTCTGTATTTCGCAAAAAAAATGTCCCCCCCCCCCCGCTGTCAGCTCGGACCCACCAGCTATATCTTCGCACGCAAGGAAGTGCCTCCTTATTACGCACAAAAAAAATGAATACTCCCCCTGTTAGCTGGGACCTACCATGGTGGGAGGCTGACTTGTGGGCCTACTAAGTTGACGGAGACGGAGGGCTTTGTCAACTTAGTCAATATGCACGATTCTAGCTCTAGTGACCGTACGATGTCCCTCCAACGGCTGTAGTGCTTCTTCAACCTCTGGTCTTCTTGCTCCAGCCGCCCAAACCAGCGCCGGCCGTGCCTCGTGCTCCTGCCTCCCGTGGCCGGCTGCGATGCGGCGGAGGCCTCACCGCCCCCTACTACTCCCTCCGCTGGCCAGGACATCCCTCTACTCACCCACACTCCCTGTTATTCTGCGGCGACGGCAGCCTCACACCGCAGCCGAACCAGTGAACCCTCGTACTCCTCTCCGCGTGGGCTTCCACTGCCGTGTCTTCCCCGGCTCCGCGTCGTCCTCTTCCTAGGCCTCGCCGTTGTCCACCGCCCTGGTGCTCTCAGCGCAACGTGGTCAACGTGGTCAAGGAACGACTTCCATCGGAAGAGTACTGTACGTGGAGAGGCTGACAGCTGGGTCCACATCCGCAGCAAGGAAGTGCCTCCTTATTACACAGAAAATAATGATTCCTCCACCTGACAGCCGGGACCCATCGGATAGGCCATCGTATTTCGTGAAAAAAACGTTTCCCCCCGACTGCTGGGACCCACCAGCTACATCTTCACACGCAAGGAAGTGCCTGACAGTCGGGACCCACCTGGTCGAAGTGTACGTAGCATTGTCATTCTGGTCGCGAAAGTGTGCGTACATACTGGTCGACGGTCTCTCTGCAAGTATGAACCATGGCCGAGTAAGTAGGGGAACGTGTCATTGTAGAGCACCCGACATAACAGTTCACGCAGTCCCGTCTAAGTCATGTACACGTACGTACAGCGACAGGGCAAAAAATACGGCCAGGTACGTACATACGTGCGGGGTCTCGAGCGCGTACTCACGCATACGTATGGCCAGGGCTCGTGTACATGGCTGGCTCACGTTCATCGGTAGCCAACCGGCTTGGATGGAACAACCGATCGAAACGAGGCCTGGCGTACCATAGAACGGAGGAAACGGCCTTGTGTTCGATCGGCCATGGTCGAAATGGGGTCCTGTTCATCGGGAGGGGTCTGGCGTACCGCAAAACGGAGGAAACAGACTTCTCTTGGACCTCCTATGGTCGAAACGGGGTCCTGTTGATCGGGAGGGGTGTGGCGTACCGCAAAACGGACTTGTGTTGGAGCGCTACGGTCGAAACGGGGGTCCTGTTCATCGGGAGGGGTGTGGCGTACCGCAAAACGGGACTCCACGGGATACTGTTCATCTCCATCGTCGACCTCCTCCAACCTCCACGGGCTACTGTTCATCCACCGTCGACCTCCTCTAGCCTGCACCTGCGACTGTTCATCCAGCCTCCACCGCTCCTCCACCGGCTACTGTTCAACCAGCCCTCTCCACGGGGTCCTGTTCAACCACCCCTCCAC
>NC_057799.1:375383746-375387057 GCF_018294505.1 Triticum aestivum | reverse complement strand
AACCGGCTCGATCGATCGGGGTCCTGTTCATCCAACGGCAACACCACGGGGTCCTGTTCATCCACCCCCCCACTGGGAACTGTTCATCCAAACCCCCAAGAACGCTCACTGTTCATCAAGAGGCAGCATCGATCAGCTTCAGTTAGCAGCAGTAGCAAAGGAATCACTCGGGTTCAGTTAAGAGCAAGGGATCGATCGCTCGAGTTCAGTAACGTAGCTAGTGCAATCGCTCAAGTTTAGTTAGAGCCCAACGCCTCGCTCGGGTTCAGTTAGAGCACAACGCCTCGCTCGGGTTCAGTTAGAGCACAACGCCTCGCACACACGCGCGTACGTGTATGAGAGAAACGCGCATCGCTCGGCCCCCGACCACCCACCGTAACCGGGAACTCTCTGATATTTTCCTCGCCCTCGCGTCTACCATGGTTTTTTCCGTCATGGACGGCCCAAAGAATGTCAGGCAGCTGCGTCTCCGGCCCGCCCAGGACGAAAAGCCCATTTTCTGTCATAATTTTTTGTCATAGAAGTAGGAGCCCACCACATCTATGATGATACCGGGTTTTGTCACAATTATCGTCATAGAAGTGTCATAAGCATGACAGGAAAAAAATTCGTTTGGCCCAAAATGTCACGGATGTGTCTTTTTTTTTGTAGTGTTAAGAGCCTTCATACCCTTCTTCCTAGACTTGTGCTCCTCCCACTGCTTCTTGTGCATATCTTGCTACAGACAGAACATGTTCTTGAGAAGACGCCAAAGTTTGTTGCTCCTCCTTGACCCGGAGTCACTAGGCTCCCCACAATGAAAAGCATGAGAGCGGGGGCGAAGCTCAAAGGGGTGTGGATCTCCAGCATGTAGCTCCTCTTCCTCATCATCATCTCCCTCATTAGCAGTCACCTTGCCCTTCTTAACCAACAAGCTAACACTGGAGTGAATAGTCAGACGCCGACCCGTAAATGCATCAGGAGCAATCTCAGCAATCAAGGCAGTAATATAGGGAGCATAGATAGGAACCTTGCGGTTCATGACCACACTGTACATTTCATGCCACATAAAGTCCATCACATCAATGGGGCCCTGCTCGGAGTTGTGACAAGTGTAGTGAAGAAGGTTGATGAGGTGGCCACGAATCTTGTTCTTGTCACCCACTTTGACAGCAAGAGTTTCCCTAAAGATCCGGTGCATGATGTCATACAAAGGCAGAAGATCACCAACCTTTCCGGGTGCAGGATATAAATCACCAAGTGAAGAGCCGGATATACCCCTTTGTCGTGGATCTTGTAGCCACGGTCAACAGTTGTGTCAGTATACTCATATCCCAAAAGGCCGGCCAGCACTAAGAACGGAGCAGAACACTTCTCCTCACCACTCATCCAAGTAAGAGTGCGCTGCATATCTGTCCCAAAATGCACAGTGTCATAGAACTGAGTCACAAGAGGTGGAGACACATCATGTTGAAAGCGCATAAGCAGAAGGAGGTTGAGCTTGACACACATGCTCTGGGTTCCATCAAAGTAAGCAGAATTTGTGGGAGTCTTGTCAAAGTGAGCAATGTTGATACACTTCTGAATGACACACTTGTTGACAAACTAAGAAAAGATCTCCTCATAGTTGCGTTGTTGTAGAGTCCAAAACATGGAATTAGCCACATGGTCACGGTCATGGGGATAAGGATTGACTCGACGAAGCGCAGTCCACTCAGGTGCGGGCATTTCCCTCATTGTAACCGGTTCACGAGGAGGAGGTTGAACATTGTAACCCGAAAGTGGTGCAAGCATCATGGTTAATGTGGCTAGTATCATTTAGACCAAGGCCTCAAGAGAAGCATCATGCTCCTCCTTTTGCTTAGCAAGGGCCCGTTCTAGATCCTCAGAAGTAAAGGACTTGGTTTTCGTAGAAGCCTCGCCCTTATCCTTCGGATCTGCAACAAGGGGAGTCCCATCGGGGTTCATCTCGCTCTAGGGCAGTTAAGCCACAAGAATAGATCATGAGGCTCTGATACCAATTGAAAGGATCGAGATGGACCTAGAGGGGGGTGAATAGGTACAATTACAAATTTTAATTGTTACTTAGCAATTTTAGGCAATAATGCGGAATATGAAAATGAGCCTAACAATTGCAAGTATGATGCTAAGAGCTAAGCAAGGTAAACAAGTAACACAAGTAAGTGAATAAGCAAGCACAATATGATATAAGTAAAGACTAAGAGACAAGTAACCACAAGTAGAGAGTTAGGGTTAGGAATAACCGCAACTCCAAGAGACGAGGATGTATGCCGATGTTCACTTCCTTGTAGGGAAGCTACGTCACCATTAGGGAGGTGAATGTTACCATGAAGGCACACCAACGCCACGAAGGCTCACCATATTCTCCCTTTGAGACAACACCACGAAGGCATTTCTCAACCACTACTGGTAGACCTTGGGGTGGTCTCCAAACCCTCACAAACTTTCCGGGGGAAATCACAATGGTCGATTCCTCGCCGGAGCACTCCTACCGCCTAGGAGTCTCAAACCTCCAAGAGTAACAAGATGCACCACAAAAACAAGGGGGAATCAACTTCCGCTTTGGTGAATGTGTAGATCGAGCACTTCTCCTTTTCTTCCCAAAAGATCAAGAGCTTTGGGTGGCTAAGGAGGGATATCTCCAAGAAATCAAGGTCTGAAAATGGAGGTGAGAGAGATGGAGTCGTCAAGTTCTTCGTGAGGAAGAACAAGACTATTTATATGTGGGGATGGAATCTGGCCGTTGGAGGTAGATTTCTGCGTATCCCGGAAGTTCCGGCCACGCACGGAAGTTCTGGCCAAGTTTCGGGCTACACAGAGAGTTTGCATCCACTCTGTAGTACCCCGGAAGCTGTTGAAACAGGGGACGAAAGTTCCGGGGGACGGAAGTTCTGGCCAGGGTCTGGGCTACACAGAGAGATTGCACAAAAGAGCAGTTTCTCTGGGTACCCCGGAAGATTCCCGGACCCCTGCCGGACCTTCCGGTCCCCGGAAGTTCCGGCCGTCTCGGAAGTTCCGGCCTGAACATAAGCTTTACACTCTGAGATTTTTCAGATCAATGTGAGAAGACAAGTTGATTCCCAAATGTTTTTATGATGCACCCCCTCTAAATAGTGCGGCTGCCCTAAAGACTCAATAAACAAGAAAACACTATGGTACTCCGCTTTTCTTGGGCGCTTTTCCTTTTTTCAATAAGAGAGGGAATAACCATCCGTGCTTCACTTTAACTTAATTGGTGTTGTTTACACTAGAGCATGTGGTTAGAAACACAAATGAAGTTGTGATAGATGTCAAAAACAATTAAGTGCAAC